>NC_083613.1:15482712-15500212 GCF_963584025.1 Labrus mixtus
TGCTTGTTGACAAGCAGAGCCTCGCTACAAAAACACCCCAACAAATTTCAACGTCAATTTCAACTTCAAAGTATTCAGGATTCTATCTACAGGACTTTCACAGCAATCCATCAATTTTGTTGAGAATCAGCAGTCATGATCAAAGCGGGGAACGTAAATCTTTATCATTCCCAAAATAAGGCTTGATAACCTTAAAGTGTTTGCTCCTGATGTAAGTAAAACCGCTTTAGTTTAGAATCCTTATGGTATCAACAAGGAGACAAAAGGATTCCACCTTCCCAAAAGGTCACATATTGTGCAAAAAAGCTTTACCATGTTTTTCCAACACTAGTATCTGTCTGTAGTCTGTCTACAAACCCCCCAATTATGAGAAAAGTCCATCCTCTCCGTTTTTTGCCTGCTCCACTTTTCAGAAGAAGAGATTTTCACAAAGGGTAGTAACCCCTCCCCCAGGTGGGTGACACTCCCACAGCTAGGTGTTTGTTCTGTCCTCTGAGTCTGCCTTCTCAGCGTAAAAAATAGGACATGGTGCAAAAAAGCCAGAGCGACATCCCCTTCCAGGGAGGGGCGTGGTCAGACACAGCTCATTTACATTTAAAGCTACAGACACAGAAACAGCCTGTTCTGATCAAGGCTGAAGTAGAGGGGTTTATAGGCACGATCAAATACAGGATCAGAGTGGATTTAGAACGAGAGACTTCACAGACATGTTGTGTGGAGCTCTGAGACTTATTTAAACTGGTTGAAAAGGAGGATAATATGTGACCTTTAAAACAGATGTTTCCTTCGATGTGGAAATGTTTTCATATAGTTTGAGGTGGAATGTGCTGCAGTGGCTGTGACTGACTTTCTATCAAACAGATTTGACTCAACAAGTATAGTGGCCATAGTTCAATGTGAAAATTAAACAAGAGCTGTTTTTAAGTCTTTTAAGTCAACTTTTAATCAAAACTGAGTTACACTCACTTGGGTGTCACCAGTCGGCTCTCTTATCATTATTCTCATCGTGTGCGTATGCCGCTTGTTCATTATGAAAAGACATGAATCTAATTTCTTTAATATTTATCTCAATTAAAGCTATTACAAAGGGGAGAGAAAATGAGTTATGTCCATGTCTCTTCATTTTTGAAAGGTTAAAACCCGAAAAACATTCACTTCAGAAGAATCTGAAATGCCAGCTTTGAAACAATGCTGCTGCACATTTGGACAAAAAAAAATACTTTCAGGAATGCAAGAGTTTAAAAGCAACACCATGCACCCCAATATAAAACAAAGATATGTAAAAATGGAAAGTACATTATTTTGACATATCCATTGTGAATTTGTAATTGCTACCTTGGTCTTTGGAAAGATGCATGCCCCTCCTGCATTTACACCTGAGCTGTTCCTAATGTCAGTCACAGACTTTTTCTAATAATTTATTTTATTTTATTATGTGAGTCTAAGAAAGAGAGGGTGATATATACATCTGTATATTGAGAGAAAGATTCCTAGTGTACGTTATTTTTTTAATGGAGGATTAAAGACATGTGGCCTGCAATCAGAATATGGTTGGACGTCTGCAGGTGGTGTTAATCATATTATGATTGGCTCTGAGGCACAGATGTAGGTGTAAATTATATAACACGTCATTTCTCTTGAGTCACAGGTTCTGGGCTGTGTATATTTTAATTTCAATGAGCTGTGCGCTTTCAGATTTATTGGATAAAGTTTGACCCAAGTTCTGGACTTGGTGAGAGCTTCTTTCTGCTTTATGGTTGTAAAGGAACCACAGCAAAAGTTGTTCCTGTCGTTCAATTACTTTTTGTCCAGAAATATATGGAAATACATGAACAAATATCAGATTGATTACATTAAATACCGTGGGCCCATCCAGATAAAAAATGATAGAAAGTGAAATGTTTGTCCTTGAGCGTTATTCATGCTATTCTAATTGTTCTTTCTAAATGTATTCATTCTAACTTCACCTCGGAGCCCTTTATTCACAAAACCAATGCTGCTTAGGAACTCAGATCATCGTATTTTGAAGCATATGGTCGCTGACTAAGCTGCTGTTTGTGCCGAGTAGGATAGGAGAATCAATGTTTTGTGTACACAGGTGTCACAGGTACATCCCTCTGGCATGCTGAGTGCTAGTTGTTCCTCTCCTTACGTTTACACAATTTAATTCAGGGTTTGCATCATCCATAAAAGCCCATATTTTTTGTCTCGTACCAGGGAACAGCCGGGCCATCAGTGGAGGGGATATATCAATAAAATGTTTAGATTTTCAACACAGACGTGTGTAATTTAGAGTTTCGGAAGTCCTCATGGCCTCTTCAAAAAAACTCCAATCTATTCACATTGCAATTATTTTGTTTTTAAGCTTGCATGCTACCCCTACAACAGACTAAAAAAATAACCGACTAAGATTGCACATTGCAAGGCAAATTTGAGCAATTTAAGTCCAGTTAAATATTTTAAACACATCAAAATCAATTGGACACCAAACTAAATCATTACTTTACATTATGTGCTTCACTGCTTTACATATCACTATCTCAGCATTGTGCAAAAATCTTTTTCATATATGCTCTGCAAAATTAAAGGAGCAGTATGTAACTCTGACACCTAGTGTTTAAAATGGGTACTGCAGTCCAAACTCAAACCATAGAAGAGAGCTGTCTCCCCTTGCCCCTCCTCCTTAGAGTCGATACTCACGCAGGTCATATCGGGGACACTCAAGCTTCAGTGTTCAGCCAGCTCTGCATCGGTCTGTAAACCTTTCTGCGTTCTCTCCATTTTTTTTAAAGCATCTCCAATATTGATCCTAGTTTGAGCACGTTTCTGCACGTGGAGCTTATTAGAAACATGCAGAGGCTTTTTAGGTCGGGTACAATTACTTCTATCTGAACCAGTTCTCTTGCCCGTTTCCATCGCTGCAACACCTGTTGGTTTGACCTGATAACTGGTCTAATATCTGACAAACTGACTGGCGTCCAAAACAGCCGTGTGTGTGTGTGTGTGTGTGTGTGTGTGTGTGTGTGTGTGTGTGGGGGGGGGGTGTCTTAAAACCACCTACCTTCTCTGGTCCAAACAAAAACAGACCATTCAAGACCAGAATCTA
The DNA here is from genome assembly GCF_963584025.1 of Labrus mixtus. NCBI lineage: Eukaryota > Metazoa > Chordata > Actinopteri > Labriformes > Labridae > Labrus > Labrus mixtus. The sequence continues at coordinate 15,485,819 of NC_083613.1, forward strand.
AAGTTAGAAGGAGGACATACTGGCTGCTGCCTTGTTGTCAGAGAAGCCAGCACTTCAACATGGTATGTTTCATTAATGTCCCATGAGTAAGGTCATTTTGTGATTTAATTCAGTAATAATCGTACTGATTGCTCCTTTCAGTATTTGCAAATATTGGCTTCTCATTACGTTCTCCTCTAAGTGAAGTGACAGAAGAATCTCAGAAATAGTTGATAGTCATAGTGAGGAGCTATGTGTGCTTTTTGGGAGAACAGATCCGGTAAATTGGAAGGAATATCCCACCACGCTTCTGGGTCATTAAAGCCTTTTTAAACCAAGCAGATAACCTCTCTACGTGGATGTCAAAGCAAATCAAATGCTGCGTTTGATATACTCTACACACACACACATTCTTTTTGAAAAGCTCAGTCTGAGGCACGCTCACAATCTCTTGGCTTGACATCTTGATTTGAATGCATCAGGCTGAAATGCAGAAGCATCCCTGTGTACACACACACACACACACACACACACACACACACACACACACACACACACACACACACACACACACACACGCGCGCACACACACACAGCTCTGATACAAGATCACTTCAGTTCAGCATTAACAGATGCACTCTGGTTCGGTGTGTGTGTATCTGTGTGTGTGTGTGTTTCCCTCCTCTGAACTCCACAGGATGGCAACATAGCTCTACATTATTAGTATAACCTTGACGTGGCGGCTTGTAAATGTTTTGGAACGTGCGTTTCTTTTCCTGTTTGGTTTGTGCTGGAGCGCTGAGATAATGATTCCACTGCATGTTAATTAATGGACTGCACTGAGCATTTCCAGGTGTTGGCAGGGAGAGACAGATATGTCCCGCTGAAAGCCTTCACTGGGAAAATATTAATGAACACAGGTGAAAAAAAAAAAAAAAAAAAAAAAAATGAGGGAAGACAACAGCAGGAAGTCATGGTGTGAGCGGGGCTAATTCTCCATCATTTGAACCCTTGTGTCCAGCACTGAAGCAGTGTTTATCTCAGTCAGAGATGTCCACAGACTGCGGTTTAATCAGAGCTTCAACGTGAACAATCACAAAAACACAGAGAGAGACTGTGACCTGATATAACCCCAGAGTTCATCTGCAGCTCAGTTTCTCATGCTCATGTTTGGAAAAACAGAATTAAATTAAATATAGATCATTTAAAACAAAGAATGTGACATTTTGCGATTTACAAATGTAAAAAAAAATCTTGCAGGAAAATAAGTTACATCAAATAATATGACATCCAGTTAAATCAGCTGATTATATACTGAAGATGTTCTAAGAAATTAGAAGTACTTTGTCCATTCTTGAAGAGAAGGAGTGGTAATATACGCGTCTTATTATGGAAACCCTACGTGGACATGCATCCACACATTTTATTTCCCTTTTTCATCACGTAATCTCGACTTAAATATCTATTTATCTCGTGGGAACATTGCTGCTTTTCCTGTGAAAACAACTGTATTTAGGACGTTTCCTCAAGATATCGAGAAAATATGTCTTCATGACAGGAAGACCAGCTTTATATCCCAAAATGAATTAGTGGAGATCTCGAGGAAAACATCAGAATTTCAGAGAAACTGAGTTGAAATGATAAGCATGGATGTTTGTGCACTTAGGGGTTCGGTGGAATATACTGTATAAAGTGTTCCATCAAGGTTTATGATTTAGACGAAGCAGATTTGTTGAATTAAGGCAATTTGAAGGCAAAGAAATGGAAACTAGACATTTAGAGAAAATTAGCAAAAGTGCATAAATATCAAATAAAGAATGAAATGAAGGTCAAACATGCAAAGTATAGTTACAGAAGATTACAGTGCAGGAGAAATCAAGAAGAAAAGGTGTAAACGATCAATTAAACAACCTCTTCAGTGTAAGAGTGGGGCGGTGAGATTTCAAGAGTCTCAAACAGCCGCAACAAATGGATTAAAGAAGATTAAATCAAAAATAAATTAACTAAAGGGCAGAGCTTTTATAGCTGTGATTAATAATATTTCACATAAAACATAAATGCACTTCAATTTTCTATTTACCAAAGCGCATTACTTTCCATCCACCCACATTCACACAGAGAGCGTTTTCAGGTTCAGTTTTCTGCACCAAGAAAACCTTTAGATGCAGACTGTAGGAGCCAGGGAACACAAAGAGGAGGGACTTTATTATAGAGTGAGGTGATTTAAATGTAGCAAAAAAACAAAAACAAACATCCATTTAGTCTCATAGGCTTAGCTAACTGTGTCCGCACGCCGGAGAGATGGAAATAGGAAGAGGTTTGTGAGAGGTTTGGAAAGAGGGTGTGAAGATTAGATCTTATGATGATAGAAATGGATAAAAGGACAGATTGTGTGTGTGAGAGAGAGAGCGAGAGTCAGGGAAAAAAAACAGAGGGGTGATAACTAATAGAGTGTAAAATAGAGAAGGGGGCACATGAAGAGGAGGAAAAGAAGGACTGATGAAACACGGGGCAGCCGGGAGGGGAAAGCTTCCCTGAAAAGAGACCTGAGCTCCACAGGAAGCAACCAAATCTGAAGTCAGGTGCTTTCTGCAAAAAAAAAGATTAGTGAAAAAATAAATTGTGTGAGTGTGTGTTAAAGAGAGGGAGTGAGCTGCAGCCACTCAAATGATTACTCTCATTACTCACATATTGTTAGAATCAGGATGCCCCTCCCTTTCTTACCGTGCTGGCCAATCCCGCTCAAATTCTCCTTTTATCCCTTAGCAACAGACGACTCACATCTGGCATTTATTTATTATTTGCTATTCATATAAACCTTGTACCAATCCCCCCCCCCCCCCCCCCCCCCCCCCAAAATGAAAAATACTTTGTATTTAAAACCTGATGGTCAGTATTTCACCTTGTAACAGGCTACATTTTTAAAAAGCCGTTTATCAAATCAAAAGTCATTTTTGAGAATTTCTCCCGTCCTTCGAAAATCGCCACGCTGTTTCCACCTCGACCTGAGGAAATGTGGCTGTGTTAGAAGAACTCCTGATAACACCAGCATTAAAAAAAAGCTTTGATTCATTTTTTTTTTTTAAATGACTCAAATCTGTTAAAGGTTACAGTCGCTGTTTGCATCCAGTAAACCCCGCCCCACACACATGTTTATTTAGGAAAATCCAAGCTGTTAATTACAACCAAATAACGCTAGCATTGTGGGCCACAAAGAGCCATGCAATCCGAACATGCATGTTGTTATGTGTGTGTGTGTGTGTGTGTGTGTGTGTGTGTGTGTGTGTGTGTGTGTGTGTGTGTGTGTGTGTGTGTGTGTGTGCTCTGTTTGGTATTTGAACACAATGTAATGACGCCTGTTAATCCGCTCTCTGCAGCATTGTGCTCTTCTGTCGGCATTCTTGCCACCTTCTTTGGAGGACTTTAGGACAGACGAATACAAACAAGACTTTAGCATAATTGATATTTCATGCTTTGGCGCTTAATGAATATCTCATCGACACAGCTGTGCACGCAGACACGCACAGACATGCGCACACACACATGCAGCAGGGCATTCCTAGAGTGAAGAGCGGATGAAGGGAGAGAGTTTTGGTGACAAACACACATAGTAACACATACAGACAGATTCAAAACCAATGCATGTTCTTTATATTTAGTAATCTTTATATTGTGTTTGATGTACTGTAGAGCCCTTTTGTCAACCTTTTTTGTGCTTTATAAAGAAAATTTTGATCGTACAGAAGCCCCAAGCGGCACATAGATTTGATATTACTCCTTTTTTTCCTGTGATAATACGAAACTCTAGTTGTTTCAACAAACTGTTGAGAAACCAGTGTTGTTTATTAACACGATAAATAAAACGAGGTCTCATAAAACGATCTATGATTGCATGTTAGGGCTTCCATAGGATTGGATTGCTTGTATTAGAAAACCATTATTATTCATATTTATTTACATTATTTTTTTTAACCCTTTAAAATCAGCAGAATTGAGTCCAACTGGAACTTTTCTTTTGCTTGTTGTTCAGTCATTTCTTGAAATTATTATAGTTGTTTCATATCAACAGAGTATTTTGATCATAGACACATTGCTCATATTTCAAAATCACATATTAAAAAAAAAAATAATAATTGATAAGTTTTGCAAAGTAAAAAAAATAAAATGTTGCACCAACACCTTTTTAAATGTAGAAACTTGAACAGAATATTTCTTCACACTCCAGTTTTTATTTACTCTGCACATTGAATTGCTTTTAAAACTGCAGATGAAAACTAGCTCTAAGCTAACTCTGGTACAATGTGTCAAATGGCAACATTTATGTTATACATATAAATACATTTAAAAAAAATATATTTATTTTCTTCAATCAGAGTGCACAGTGGTTTTGATATTTTTTGTCTCAAAAAAAGCACAGTGTCTGCCTTTGTATTAATTGCATTATTCTTAAGCATTGAATTATATCATGCCATGTTTACATTATACACCGTATAACATTTACATTTCTGTGCAATGCTGCTGTAATATATTGTATCTTACATAATGGTTAATAATACACATTATATCCCATACTAGACTTTCCTGCATGGTATCTTACTTTTTTGACGAGACAAACTGTAAACACTGTTTCAAAAACATATTATATTTCTATTCTGTTGCTTCATGATTACAGAAAAGATGCTGCATATGATTCTGGTCCGGTTCCTTCTTGTTACACAGTGTCAGAAATGCCCAGTTTAAAATGTATAGTTCACTTCTATGTATTTCAGTGAGAGCCTCTGTGTTCACAATGTGCACAGCAGATTTCAAAATAAAAGCTTTATCAGCATTGACTTATTTTGTAATGCACATAAATTGTGTGTAGAAATCGTTGTGTTGTGAAGTTGTGCAGCTTAGGCTGAAGATCCTAAATGTCTAGAAGAAAGAAGAAATACATTTTCCTTTTTGAAATCCTGTAAACTAGGACATGTATTCATGTATATGAATCATCACAGCGGACTTGTTTGAGAGTTATACTATTTATCTGATATCTTGTCATCTATTATTGCTTTTATATATCACATTGCAGGCACTCTCAGTCTGCTTCATTCTTAATCTAAACATGCACATTGACGACGATAGTTAAACATTAAATCATTTGAGAAACAAATTCCATAAATTTACTTTACTACTTTTTCAGCACCATCTTCACCTTTTTCAGAGCAATTTTCATAATTTTCATCAAGTCAGGACAGTCAATCGTTTAAACAGCTTTCAACCAGATTGTGTGTGTGTGTGCGTGTGTGTGTGTGTGTGTGTGTGTGTGTGTGTGTGTGTGTGTGTGTGTGTGTGTGTGTGTGTGTGTTTGCATTTAAGCATTCTGAAAGCATTTTCTGCAAGGAAATGCATTTTTTTCCCAGTTATCATCATTTTAAGTTCATCCCTCTTTGAGAATCTTTACATGATTAAAGTCTCATGTCTTCGCATCCACAGGTCTTAAAAACATGTGAATTCACAGGTTATCTAGATTTTTTTTTGTGTGTGCTTTAGCTTTTGTGGCTCCTGTAATAGATTTGAAAGAAGATTACGCAGAACGAGCTCCGATTAACTGGTGTCCTGCTGTCTGCGCATTTCCCCTCTGACTTAAATTATTAATTGCTAAGTAACATAACTTAATGAGGTCATCAACAAACTTCCAACATGATGATGTGAAAGGTCTCGGCTTTCTGCTGCAAGAACAATGGAGGTTCTAGCTACTATTGTTAATAAGGGATCAATTAGAACATGATTTTTTTTTATAGATCTCCAGCTCTAAACGTTTAGTTTATGGAGCTCTGTTTTTTTAAGTTTATAAGTTTGATATAGACTGGAACTGCAGGGCTTGTGACTGGCATTAAAAGTTTCAAGGTTTTTTTTAATGTAGGGGGCAGTGGTGAGTGTAACTGTCAGAGCTGCTCTATATTCAAGGGAATTGGTCACACACACACACACACACATACACGCACACACACACACACACACACACACACACACACACACGCACAGACAGAGGGAGGATGCATCAAATTAACGGTGACTTTTTGACATCACCTCTCCACGGACAGGATGAGAGAGACACACAGGAAACAATTATTGTCGATTGGCTCATTTTGAACCCACTCGCATATAAAAACGCATTAAATAACACACACACGCGCACACACACGCGCACACACACACGCACACACACACACACACACACACACACACACACAGGGATGTGGGAGCAGCAGCCAATCAAAGGAGATGAGGCTGCCCTCCTGATGTCATTTACATAATGATAAAATCACTGTCATAAATGAGCTGCCCCCTGAAAAACTACTGATGACAGTGCGTGCACAAACACACACACACTCATACACACACACACTCATACACACACACTCATACACAGCATGGCGAGGGGCTAAAACTGACAGTGGTGTGTGTATGTGTGTGTGTGTGTGTGTGTGTGTGTGTATGTTTGAGCATTCCCTGGATTACTGGAGTGTTACAGTGGCCAGAGAGAATACGCTCGACTGAACCCTGTCACCAAAAGAAAAACAGAGAGAGAGAGAGAGAGAGATGAAATGAGCAAGGAGAAAACAGAGAGAATAAAAAATAAAAAGAGGAAGAAATAAAAGACGACATAAAAAGACGTAGAGGAGAGAGAGGAGAAAGAGAAGACAGTGAACGCACCACAGTGGCCTTTCTCTGCGTCTATGCGTGTTTATTTTGTATTCTTCAGGGTATGTTGAGCTGAGACCTACACTCAGGTGTTCACACTGGGAGCTGACCAGTACAACCACAGCGTCTGCTGGTTCCACGGGCCACTGAGCAGCGCTGCGGGCTCGAGGCACACTGAGAGAGAGAGAGAGTGGGCACAGTTTTCTGGAACAAAAGTGTGGAAGGGTAGTTGATTATTCTGCTGCCCGGTTGCTTGAATTCATAGCCTCCGGTTTGTATCTTCCCGAGTTTTCTCTTTCAGCTTGTCAAGGTTTTACCTGATAGAAATGATGAGGCAAAGCAGATGGTGTTTTTGTGGAGTGGTTGTTTGACAGGGAGTAACAGATTAATTCATTTTTCACCAGATTAATTTTCTTTTTCCTTTTTTTTTTTCTCGTACGTTGCTGAAACAGTCTTAGTTTACATTTTCCACAGAAAAGATTCAAAGTGAATTTTATGTTTGGCAGTCAAAGACAGAAGAAGGATCATTTTTCTTTACACAATACTACGCACACAAGAACAGGACAAAATCAGCAGAGAGATAAGATGTACGGCTTTGTCCACGTGACTGGGATACAATAAAAACAAATGCTTTTGTGTTCTAGTTATAAATGAACATGGTGTGACTTATTCTTTGTTGAGTTTGTGCCCCAGACTTTCTTCTCGGAGGCTGTTTAAAAATAGGGACGTGTTCTGAGCCATTTTTTTAAAATTCTATTCTGGAAGAAGATTTCACTTTTACTTTGTTTTCCTTTTGTGAGTCATAATTACTTTATTCTAAAATGAAACCTGAATGACGTGCATGAAACCTTGAGAGCTGCAGAATACAGGCAAAACAAACTTTTCTTTGCCGTCTTTCAAATTTCATCCAAACTTAGAAACTGATGTTTACACACAAAGTACAGTGTAATTAAAGAAATCACAGAAAGCAGGTTAACAAACTCATTCATTATGCACGCACTTACTTATTCTAATTACTGGCTTGGCTCTCGGATCTGATGCACATGTTCTGACTTAACACTGCAGGCCGAGGGAGGCTGCTGTGATTGGAAGTTTGGCAGAGAAATAACTTTGAGAACTTCTTTTGAGGGAAAAACTTTCTGGGGAAACTGCTGCCATTGAGATCAAATAAACTGTTAATAATTAGCTTCATTTTATTCATTGTATACTAGCAGACAATGCAGTGTCAGCTGTACAAAACATTGACAATTTGATCGAATATTGCACATCCATAAACAGTGATGTAACTTTTTTAATTTCTAGAAAGTTGCGGTATGTTTGAGAGAGAGAGTGTATGTATGTGTTTGTCAGGTGTCGGTGAAGACGACTGCAAGCCAAATAACTCCATTTAATGTGTGTGTGTGTGTGTGTGTGTGTGTGTGTGTGTGTGTGTGTGTGTGTGTGTGTGTGTGTGTGTGTGTGTGTGTGTGTGCGCGCCTGGTGGGTTCATTCAGCCTTACTCTCATTTTATCTGACACCTAACTTCTAGACTCTGTCAAATCAATTATTTTCACCAACACTGATTAACACACACACACACACACACACACACACACACACACACACACACACACACACACACACACACACACACACAGACAGACGCACACACACACACGGCTGAATAAAACACATGCACAAGCAGACAAAGCATCCTAACATAGACAGAAAAAAAATCTCTCACTTAAACATTTTAATCACAATATGAAAAAGACTGAATCAGTGTGCATATAAGCGTTTGAGGAATATATTTCAAGAAATATGGACAACAGGAGAGAACGCTGAGGGCTCCTTGTGCTGCACTCTCCATCCCTTCATCATTTAAATCCACTGTTTAACACTCGCTGTTTGACTGGCCTGTGGGCTCAGCACATTAGCATGGATTTCTTTTTTACAAGGTGCTCTGCTACTTGGACAAAAAAATAAAAATCCCTCAGTGTTTCTCTATTCTCCACAGATACAGGTGTTAGAATATAAAATTCAATCATCATGTTTGGATTTTTTGTTGAACAGAGAGGCAACGATGTTGAAATGATCGATCCGGCTCTGGAGGACAAAATGTAAAGTCCAGTATAAGACCAGGATCAGCACTACAGTATATCAAAATCTATCCCTCTATTATTCAGACTTCACTCCTGACGCAGACTGTTCTCATTCATTTTTCATACATCTGACAAAAAGTGATGTACTGTCATTTTCTCTCTATGTAACCCATGTGAACTTGAGATTTATCCACAGCGCAGATACTCAGAGCAAAGACTTAAAACGACACAGGACCATCACTGAGAAAAACGATTTTGTGTTGGACAAAAATCTAACTTGGGTAGACCCTCACCGTGACGTTTCTTTTTCTAAACTTCGCAAATATATTTTTGCCTAAGTCGTATACGATGCACGACCAAAGCTCATGATTTATGTGCTCACACTGTACGAGTTAAATCAGGGCAGGGCATTGACAGCTGTCAATAACGTTTCCTTGAAATACTCCCACAGAAGGAAGTAAATGTCAGACCTATGTGAGTTTTTGCTCTCTCTCTCTCACACACACACACACACACACACACACACACACACACACACACACACACACACACACACACACACACACACACACACACACACACACACAGGCATCACAAACAACAGGTCACTCAAGCTCAATCGTAAAAAACATATTTCCCGTCACTTGGAGGTGTGCAGGTATTTCCTGCCAAAGTTTCTCTTTTTCATATCGTTTGTGATAGGAGGGGAACGACACATCAGACAGGCATGCCTGCTGTTGCCATGGTGATTTCAGATGCTGTCTGTCATTTCGCTCAGGCCCAATCAGTAAAAAAAAAAAAGCCAAAAAACAGCCCTGGTGTCGGGGAATTGGCTCATGGCTCTGCTCTCACTGTGTCAGATTGTGCAGTCGCAGAAACAAACTTCAAACATGCCAGAAGTCCATCGGGCCGGTCGGGAGCAGCTGATTGGGCCGGGACCAGACCTCGATCCCCCCTATACACTGCACGGCAAACGATGGGTGGTTGGGCTTAAATTCAGCTCTAGTTCAAATTCAGTAATGCGACCCAAATCTCTGGTTGGAATCGGCCTGAATTCAGTGATCAATTATTGATCAAACACAGTATTTCACTTTAAACATTTGTCTGAATGAATACAATTGACAAAAGAGAGAAGCTTCCCTGTATGTGTGTACTACAGGTGAGGATGTTCCTCAAACATTTGTGCATCCTTCTGTATAAGGCCATTCTACTGTCAGCCAAAACACAGCTTTCACCACCGATGTATTACGCAAAGATGTTTGATGCATAGAGACACTGTGGACACCAAGTGAAAACCTGTAAGTGATGATCATAAGAGAGAAGGTTCACTACAAGCCTGTTTGACAGGTGCTATGTACGTTCAGTCCACGTCTGGTGAGTATCGTGAGAAGACTTTCAACATTGTCCTGTAGTGCTGCAGAGTGAATCAACCATTAACAGTGTGAGAATTAAACATACCATTTGAGCAGCATGAGCCAGAATGGCTGCAGGCCATCAGTCCTTTACTGACTATTAGCCATGTAGACACATTTACATTTACTGACTTAATGTCGAGCAGTTTTCCTCCAGATGCAGAAGTACTTCCAGCTGTATGTGTGGAGCGTCTTTAGTACTGTTGTTTTTGTTTGTCTGTGTGGAAACATTAAGCTTGAGGGATGTAAAACAGAGACGCGCTCACAGTGATACAGAGTAATGGTGAAGAGGAAGCGTATGACTGGGTATCCACTATTTTCAAGATAAAAAAAACTGAAAAAAAGAATACAATTTGCAGACCTTTTCTGCAAGAGTTCCATTGCACTGGAGAGTCATGTCTGGTATAAACAGAAGAACTCTGAATTAGAAAATCTTAATCGAGTCAATGTAAGAAAGCATCGGTAAAGCCAACGTGAGGCGGGACAAAAGCAACACCAAAAAGTGACTGTGACTGTGCTGACTATAAAAGAACAATGATCATCACAGTAATTACAGAATAATTTGCGACAGCAGCATGACATGATACGATGCATGTAGTGAATGAAATGTATAAAGCCCTTATAAACACAACAACATACACATAAAGTCCTTGTTCCCAATCTTTAAAAAACTTAGTCTTTATTCAGAAAATAAACCGGGTGTTTTAATGTTGTTTCGTTGTCTGACTTCCTGTCCCGCTCGATCTGCTCTGTGGCAAGTGATGAGCCGTGCAAAAATCGAATCCTTGCGTACCTGATGCAGAGGGCTCTGGACTGCCGGGGCTGGGACGGACCTGAGACGCAGCTCAGCGGAGCCAGTGGAAGCACACACATTGGATAAAGTAAAAACCGATCAGCTGAGATACACCAAACATGCATCCAGTGGAATTTAGTAGATTGCATGAAGTTCCACCCACACAGGAGAACAATTCATGACTCTGTTTTAGGCATATACAGATTACCAATTGAAGGCTGCAATGTGTAATTCACTTAGGCAGAATAATGAAACTGTCCTGATGCACCATCACAGGTTGTAACAGAGGAAAAACAGAGCGGAGAAGGTGAGAATGTGTGAAGTTCTGACTGTGTCCCCATGCACTTCTGCAATGCCGTAACACAAAATATAAAGTCACACACTATAGGACATCAATATTACGCTGCGATGTGTAAGTACAAAGGCGTAAAAAAGCGGAAGTTCGCTACAGCACTGTTGTAGAATCTGTTAGCTGCTGATAGCTCTGTACGGCTGTCGGCTTTTTTAGTGCAGTGTTTTTTACTGCTGCTCTACGTCTCCCATTGATAAAACACATTCTACAATAATGAAAGCTACATAACTTTTAGTCTATTATATTGTTGCCTATATTAGGCTATGCATTTAATAAAAACACTGCAAGAAAAGAGATAAACACCGATGCTCCTCCTCCTCTCTGCAACTGGGTTTGTTTCCCCGACATAGAGGAAATCATTGAACAACACACACACGCACGCACGCCAACAACAATAACAACAAAAACACGGCTATCTATGAGCAAACTGTATAGCCTACAAAAATAACTGCAGAAATCCATAACAGATGCAGCGGTGAACAAACAAACAGATGAAAAAATGAACGATCGGCACCTTGGACAGCGCCGCGGCACGTAATGCACAAACCTGCGGCAAAAGTGCTCAACCTTTACGGTGCACTTCCCACTCACAGGGTGCTTGTACCTCTTGCACGGAGACAATGGTCATATTTTTCTTGCATTGCGTGTTTCTCTGACACTGCCTCCGTCTGTGGCTGCTGTGGCTCCGTGGGCACCGACGTCAGATTGGCCTTGACACATAGGTGTTCCTCACTCTGTTCCCAAAGAATGAGCATGTATCTATCTGTCGCTCTTTGTTAAATTCCCGCACATATATATGAAGTCTATAAATAGAAATAATAACTGTCCGTCAGACGGTCTTGGCGGTTCTAGTGTTAAGTGGGCTCATTTCTTTGAGAAAAGGAGTTAAAGAAAGGAAATGGTCAATGTGAACGCAGATGAAAAGTTGAGCATTTAAAAGGTTGTCTATTGTCCTCTTTAAGAAAGATTCCTGCATGCATGTCGTAGTTATTTCAGTATGCTGATCTTTAAAAAGACAGTATAGTAGGTGTCACAGCCCAGCTAATTGACTGTGACATAGATGGGAGACACACAGGTATACTAATTAATAAAGTAATTAATTTACAAGGCAAATGATCAAAACTTTGATCAAAAAGTTGTAGATTTGAAGAATCTGTAAAGTCAGTTGTATCAGGTGTGGGTGATGTGCTGTAAAACCAAAGAGCTAAACTGTGTGGGTCAGACGAGTCTCTCTCAAGTTATCTCAAAGACTGACTGCTGTTCGGATTTAAGCACGAGGCGCATCAGGCCCAGGTGTGTCTCATCTCCTGACTGCCTTCTCAACAGGTCTGCAGCTCTGGAGACGGAAAGCAAAGCACAAGTAAACTCATTATCACATAAGTCACGAGAAAACCTGAGACCCATGAGCGGCATTTTGCAGCTGAGATGAACATCCATCCATGGTTTTTCATCTGAGAAGTCCTGGAAATGGTGCCCAGTCTGACACAGCTAACAGGACATCAACCTGGGCTCATGTCAGCCTGAAGTAGTTTGAAGCAGCAGTATATTTATTCCAGGTAACGGTCCTGGAGTGGGCGGGGAACTTGTCCACTTGGTATCTCGAGGTGTGAATTCTCCTTTGTCCTGTGCATGTATTGTACATACTTTCTATGTGTCTACACCTTAAGAGATTAATGTCGGTGATAAAAAAACATCTCCATATCTCAGTTTTCTTCAATATGCAAACTGATAGGTGGAGCTGCAGAAACAGACAGGATGCGTTCAAGGTCAAGGAAAGCACTGCTGCTGCTGCTGCTGCTGTGTGTGTGCGCCACTCTTATTTTTCTTTTGCGGTAGAGGAGGTCATCATAGTGTTTTGATGGGCAGCTTCAGATAGCAGAAATGTTATTGGGTGACCTTCAAACTAGCAGGCTGTATAGTTTACTTCCAGAGAACACGGTTCATCTGTACAGACAGCATTTAACCCCGACTGAAATCTCATCACGACGGGAACCAAAGCGCCTCCTGCTGTTGTCGCTTGCTGGTTTCATCTGCATGCATTCACACCTGCACCGACAAATGTTCTCTCCTGAGACGCTCTCCTGCTTGAGTACAAAGCTCCCTCCAATTTCTCCAGTCTGAGGCAGGCGAATGACTAATATAGTTGTTGTCACCTTGTGCCGTTCCTTTGTTGGTGATAATTCCCTCTGGAAGACCTGGAAATCAATTTCCTAATTATGTGCTTCCTTCCAGCCTTTATTTGATTTTCCCTTCTCTTACTCCTGCTTTGGTTTTCAATAGGCAAACACTGCCTTTTCACTCCCCTCGTCTCCAACCTCTTTATTCTATTTTCTTTCACTTTGCCCCCGCTCCTCCACGCTTTTTCACGGTAGCCTTTCATCTCCTCCCCACCACCTTTTATTGTTGCTCTCCATTCTTCTCCCTCTCCATCCCTTAACCTCTTCTGCTCTCCGTCGTCCTCTTTTTTTCTCTCTCTTTGTTCCGCATGCTTTTGCCATTATTTCCTCCCTTTATCCTCACGCTATTTTCTTCCCTTGTTCAATTTTCTTCCATTCTCTCCTGCGTTACCTCCCTTGACCTTTCGGAGAACATTTATCTCCACTACACAACTGTTTGCTTTTCCTCTCTGTTACAAAACTGCACATCTTTTGCCCTCAACCAGAGAGAAACCTGACATTCAACTATTATTTTGTTTCTCTTTCACCTAAAACAGATTGATTTAGATCATCTCAGAGACTTTTTGTTGATCACAATTGTTTTTTTATAATGCTACTGATAAGCCAATAAAGAGCAAGGACAGCTCTTTTCTACCTGTAGACTTGTTGATGCAAAGTTAGGATTCAATTTGTGTGACATTTAAGCGTTTAAGGGAAGAAATGGTTGTGATAGACCACAAATAAAAGGGCTACAGGAATATTCAAAGATGATCTTGATTCAGACCTCAATATGGTTTAGATTGGATGTGACAACAACGCAAGATCCATCACATTAAAAGCTCTCCTAATTTCTCCCTAAGCTGCATGAACAGACGACATGCCTGCATTACTTCTCATGTTAAACTGCACTTGAAGATGAGGCACTGACACTGATGTG